>NC_053494.1:15566545-15589045 GCF_905171775.1 Rana temporaria | reverse complement strand
ATGATCCGTACTTACCGTTTACGAGATGCATCTTCTCCGTCGCTTCCGGGTATGGGCTGCGGGAGCGGGCGTTCCTTCTTGATTGACAGGCTTCCGAGAGGCTTCCGACGGTCGCATCCATCGCGTCACGATTTTCCGAAAGAAGCCGAACGTCGGTGCGCAGGCGCAGTATAGAGCCGCACCGACGTTCGGCTTATTTCGGCTACGAGTGACGCGATGGATGCGACCGTCGGAAGCCTCTCGGAAGACTGTCAATCAAGAAGGAACGCCCAGTCCCGAAGACCCATACCCGGAAGTGACGGAGAAGATGCATCTCGTAAACGGGTAAGTACAGCTCATATTTTAAAACAAATAGCCGATTCCCCTAGACAAAACGAGCAGGAATCTAGGGGAAAAAAACGAATTGGGTGAACTCCCGCTTTAAGATCGCTGTTCATAAGAAGCATCAGCCACGCCGTTGCCATAAGACCCTCTCAGAAGACATACGATGGTCTGCATAAGGCTGGAAAGGGATGCGGAGCAATCTCACAGTGTTCCGGCATCCATCAGTCAGTACGTTTTCTATAAACGGAGAGAGTTCAGTACTAAGAACCTTCCATCGAGTAAAGAAGAACCCACAAGGAACAGCTAAAGACTTGAGGACCTCGCTGGAGCTGGCAACATCCCCATTCACAAGTCTGCTGGACTTAAAGCGGGAGTTCACCCATACATTTTTTTTACCCTTAGATGGATGCTCATTTTGTCTAGGGGAATCGGCTAGTTGTTTTAAAATCTAAGCCGTACTTACCGTTTTAGAGAGCGATCTTCTCCGCCGCTTCCAGGTATGGGCCTTCGGGACTGGGCGTTCCTATTTGATTGACAGGTTTCTGACAGGTGCATACAACGCGTCACGAGTAGCCGAACGTCGGTGCGGCTCTATACGGCGCCTGCGCACCGACGTTCGGCTACTTTCGGAAAATCGTGACGCGATGGATGCGACCGTCGGAAGCCTGTCAATCAAAATAGGAACGCCCAGTCCCGAAGACCATACCCGGAAGCGGCGGAGAAGATCGCTCTCTAATACGGTAAGTACGGCTTCGATTTAAAAAAAAAATTGCCCATTCCCCTAGACAAAATGAGCAGGAATCTAATGTTAAAAAAAATGTTATTTCCGGGTGAACCTCCACTTTATGTCTTTAGACAGGCGGGGTGTCCATGGCAAAACACCACGGAGGGAGCCAAATAAAAATAAAAATTGTTGCATGCCTGGCGATTGCCAAAGGGCACCTTGGCGAACCCCAACACTACTGGGAAAATGTTCTGTGGACCGATGAAACTAAAGTTGAATTGTTTGGGAAGAATCCTCAGCACTATGGTGCAGAAAGAACACAGCTTGCCAACATCAACCCAACTGTGAAGTGTGGCGGAGGGAAGATCGAGCCAACAAGGAAGTGTGGCGGAGGGAAGATCAAAACTTTAACCCAGCTGTGAAGTATGGTTTGAGTTACCACCTCACCCCTTTAAACCCAAACACATATGAATTACATGGGTTCTGAGGCTTATTGAATGCAGATAAGATACCAAGTAAGTTTAATGAGCACCTTAAAGCGGGAGTTCACCCGAAATTTTTTTTTTAACCTTAGATTGATGCTCATTTTGTCTAGGGGAATCGGCTAGTTGTTTTAAAATATGATCCGTACTTACCGTTTACGAGATGCATCTTCTCCGCCGCTTCCGGGTTTGGGCTGCGGGACTGGGCGTTCCTTCTTGATTGACAGGCTTCCGACGGTCGCATCCATCGCGTCACGATTTTCCGAAAGAAGCCGAACGTCGGTGCGCAGGCGCAGTATAGAGCCGCACCGACGTCCGGCTTCTTTCGGCTACGAGTGACGCGATGGATGCGACCGTCGGAAGCCTCTCGGAAGACTGTCAATCAAGAAGGAACGCCCGCTCCCGAAGACCCATACCCGGAAGCGACGGAGAGGATGCATCTCGAAAACGGGTAAGTACGGATCATATTTTAAAACAACTAGCCGATTCCCCTAGACAAAACGAGCATGAAGCTAAGGGGAAAAGAGAAAAAAAAAACGAATTGGGTGAACTCCCGCTTTAAGATCGCTGTTCATAAGAAGCATCAGCCACGCCGTCGCCATAAGACCCTCTCAGAAGACATACGATGGTCTGCATAAGGCTAGAAAGGGATGCGGAGCAATCTCAAAGTGTTCCGGCATCCATCAGTCAGTACGTTTTCTATAAACGGAGAGAGTTCAGTACTAAGAATCTTCCATCGAGTAAAGAAGAACCCACAAGGAACAGCTAAAGACTTGAGGACCTCACTGGAGCTGGCAACATCCCCATTCACAAGTCTGCTGGACTTAAAGCGGGAGTTCACCCATAAAAAAATGTTTACCCTTAGATGGATGCTCATTTCGTCTAGGGGAATCGAGTAGTTGTTTTAAAATCGAAGCAGTACTTACCGTTTTAGAGAGCGATCTTCTCCGCCGCTTCCGGGTATGGGTCTTCGGGACTGGGCGTTCCTATTTTGATTGACAGGCTTCCGACGGTCGCATACATCGCGTCACGAGTAGCCGAAAGAAGCCGAACGTCGGTGCGGCTCTATATTGCGCCTGCGCACCGACGTTCGGCAACTTTCGGAAAATCGTGACGCGATGGATGCGACCGTCGGAAGACTGTCAATCAAAATAGAAACGCCCATACCCGGAAGCGGCGGAGAAGATCGCTCTCTAAAACGATAAGTACTGCTTCGATTTAAAAAAAAAAAATAGCCGATTCCCCTAGACAAAATGAGCAGGAATCTAAGGTTAAAAATTTTTTATTTCCGGGTGAACCTCCACTTTATGTCTTTAGACAGGCGGGGTGTCCATGGCAAAACACCACGGAGGGAGCCAACAGAAAGAAAAACAAATTGTTGCATGCCTGGCGATTGCCAAAGGGCACCTTGGCGAACCACGACACTACTGGGAAAATGTTCTGGGGACTGATGAAACCAACGTTGAATTGTTTGGGAAGAATCCTCAACACTATGGTGCCGAAAGAACACAGCTTGCCGACATCAACCCAACCGGGAAGTGTGGCGGAGGGAAGATCGGGCCAACCGGGAAGTGTGGCGGAGGGAAGATCGGGCCAACCGGGAAGTGCGGCGGAGGGAAGATCGGGCCAACCGGGAAGTGCGGCGGAGGGAAGATCAAGCCAACCGGGAAGTGTGGCGGAGGGGAGATCAAGCCAACCGGGAAGTGTGGCGGAGGGGAGATCAAGCCAACCGGGAAGTGTGGCGGAGGGGAGATCAAGCCAACCGGGAAGTGTGGCGGAGGGAAGATCAGGCCAACCGGGAAGTGCGGCAGAGGGAAGATCCAGCCAACCGGGAAGTGTGGCGGAGGGGAGATCAAGCCAACGGGGAAGTGTGGCGGAGGGATGATCAAGCCAACGGGGAAGTGTGGCGGAGGGATGATCAAGCCAGCCGGGAAGTGTGGCGGAAGGAAGATCAAGCGTGGCGGAAGGAAGATCAAGCCAACGGGGAAGTGTGGCAGAGGGAGCATCAAAACCTTAACCTAGCTAACTTACAAAATCTGCAGGAGATCAAATAATTATTATTTATACTCTTGAATGGGTCCCGTTTTTGGCGGGCATTATGTCCACTGAAAGCAACAGGCTTGTAATTGTTAGTGGAGCGTGTACACCACTGGCCGCTGTGCTAATGTAAACACGCCATAAAGGACAGACAGACAGACAGACATATAGGAAATGGTTATCATTGTAGAAATAAATATTTGTTTTACGGTGTTTGGGGTATTAACATACTTTTTTTTTCTTTTCTGACTTCTATTTATTGCATTTGGTTTGATTCTTTCTTTGTGTGATATGTTGATGAGTTTTAGGTTAATTGCCTGTAAAGTATCAGTTCTCTTATGAATACACATTCTTTAATGGTAGAAAAAAAAAATATATATCTAATACAGACTGATATAAACAGACCACTTTTCACCAGCAGGGGTCCCTTGTGAGCTGTGAAATTGGGGGTGGCACCAAGCATCCCGAGGTTTGGAGGGGTGACCCCCGGAGGCCCCGCGATGAAAGGGAAGGAGGACAGTGGTAGCGGTGGAGGACGCCCGTCGGGTGTCGGCGGGGGTCAAGGCGGCATTGACGGAAGCCCGGAGAAAAGCGCCAGCGCCCAGGAGATGAAGGAGCAGGGCAACCGGCTGTTTGTCGCTCGCAAGTATCAGGAAGCTGTTTCCTGTTACAGCAAAGCCATCGTAAGTGTGAACAACCTTCCATTTATATACATCTCTTAGATGGGCATCTTCATGAACACAATATACAAGGATATGGGAAATGGTATTCACACACAAACCCACACAGGTTGACTGTTGTCTTTTATTTAACCTTACCAGCTTTATAACTATATCTATCTATTACAGTGGAACCTTGGTTTACGAGTAACGCGGTTAACAAGCAACTTTTTTGCCTAGCAGTAAAAAGGGGTCGCGGGTTTGAATCCCGACCACGACACCACGTGCCTGGAGTTTGCATGTTTTCCATGTGCCTGTGCGGGTTTACTCAGGTTTCTTCCCACACTCCAAAGACATGCTGGTAGGTTTAATTGGCTTCTGTCTAAATTAGCCCTAGATAAGGATGAGCTCCGGCGTGTTCGCATAGAACACGTGCCGAGCCCGCCAGGAAGTCGGCACCCGCGCTGCGCTAATCACAGCCAGGCAGACATTTCCCGATCTCTGCAGCCGAGCATCGGGAAATGTCTGCCTGGCTGTGATTAGCGCAGCGCGGGTGCCGAATTCCTGGCGGGCTCGGCACGTGTTCTATGCGAACACGCCGGAGCTCATCCCTAGCCCTAGAATATGAATGTGAGTTGGGGACCGTAGACTGTAAGCTCCTTGAGGGTAGGGACCGATGTGAATGTACAATATATATGTAAAGCGCTGTGTAAATTGACAGCGCTATATAAGTACCTAAAAAAAAAATATATATATATATATATATATATATATATATATATATATATATATATATATATATATATATATATATATATATATATATATATTGCATTAAACCCAACAATTCACTCTGAGCAGAAAGAAATCATTGTAGCTTTTTAATAATGCATAATTTCTATTTAATTTTTTGTTAGTTTTTTTTTTTTTTTAGTTTATATTGCAGGCAGAATTAGATTTTTTTTTCACAGTCTCTTTTGTACAGCAGAGCTGACTGGGAAAGGGAGAAGCAGTGCAAGAGGTCAATCAGTTGTACTCATGCGCTAACAGGGAACTTGCTGGTAGGAGGAGAGAGCAGTGTAAGAGGGTCGCACTCATTAATTTGCTTTTTTTTTTTACTGTCTACTCACAGGCTGCAGGAGGGACACGACTTACAAGGGCCCAATCAGACCTGTCTGAGGTGCGATGCATTATAGCCTGTTATGTTGCTCATCGGCGAGGGATGCATCAAGGCAGCCTATTCATTTTGAATGTACTGCCAATGCACCAGGACAGGCAGAACGATGCACACTTTTTTTTTTGATGCAGCACTTTACAAAGCTATCTAGCTTGTTAATGAATCTGCAAATAAACTGATTGTAAAGACTCGCTTTTTTTTTTTTTTTTTGCTTTAACAACACCAAACATATTTGCCTGCTCTGTGCAGTGTATTTGCGCAGAGCAGCCCCAATACTCCCCTTCTACGGGCCCTTTACCAGAGCTCCTGGCCCCTCCATTCTGTTGAGTGCCCCCATAGTAAGCAGCTTGCCATGGGGGCAGCTGAACCGAGTCACAGCTCCCTCTGTCCATTCAGACACAGAGCCATGGCCACGCCCTGCCCCCTTTCTCTCCTGATTGGTTGACTGATTTTAATTGACAGCAGCGGAGCCAATGGCTGCCTCATCCAATGAGGAGGGGTGTCCCGGGCAGACAAGACACTCGTGCAACATCGCTGAATAGAGATGGGGCTCAGGAATCTTAACATTTTAAATGCATTAAGATAAAAAAACATTTGAAATGCAGTCCTGATGCCAAAAGGGTGCCCAGCCTATTAAAAAAAAACAAAAAAACTTCTGCATGTAGCTCATCCACCTCTCCCAAATACCTACCTGAACCCAATCTTGATCCAGTGATGTGCACGAGAGCAGCAGCTCTCTCTGCGCTTTCCCTCCTCATTGGACAGAGAGGCAGCAGTGGGAGCCATTGGCTTCTGCTTCTGTCAATCACAGCCAGTGAGGAGGGAGCGGTGGGTGTGGCCGAGTCACACTCTATGTATCAGTTGACAGTGCTCAAAGCTGAGTGCCCCAGAGCTAGCATGCATGAGTGCCCCAGAGCTAGCATGCATGAGTGCCCCAGAGCTAGCATGCATGAGTGCCCCAGAGCTAGCATGCATGAGTGCCCCAGAGCTAGCATGCATGAGTGCCCCAGAGCTAGCATGCATGAGTGCCCCAGAGCTAGCATGCATGAGTTCCCCAGAGCTAGCATGCATGAGTGCCCCAGAGCTAGCATGCATGAGTGCCCCCCAGAGCTAGCATGCATGAGTTTCCCCCAGAGCGAGCATGCATGAGTTTCCCCCCAGAGCGAGCATGCATGAGTTTCCCCCCAGAGCGAGCATGCATGAGTTTCCCCCCAGAGCGAGCATGCATGAGTTTCCCCCCAGAGCGAGCATGCATGAGTTTCCCCCCAGAGCGAGCATGCATGAGTTTCCCCCCAGAGCGAGCATGCATGAGTTTCCCCCCAGAGCGAGCATGCATGAGTTTCCCCCCAGAGCGAGCATGCATGAGTTTCCCCCCAGAGCTAGCATGCATGAGTTTCCCCCCAGAGCTAGCATGCATGAGTTTCCCCCCAGAGCTAGCATGCATGAGTTTCCCCCCAGAGCTAGCATGCATGAGTTTCCCCCCAGAGCTAGCTTGCATGAGTTTCCCCCCAGAGCTAGCATGCATGAGTTTCCCCCCAGAGCTAGCATGCATGAGTTTCCCCCCAGAGCTAGCATGCATGAGTTTCCCCCCAGAGCTAGCATGCATGAGTTTCCCCCAGAGCTAGCATGCATGAGTTTCCCCCAGAGCTAGCATGCATGAGTTTCCCCCAGAGCTAGCATGCATGAGTTTCCCCCAGAGCTAGCATGCATGAGTTTCCCCCAGAGCTAGCATGCATGAGTTTCCCCCCAGAGCTAGCATGCATGAGTGCCCCAGAGCTAGCATGCATGAGTTTCCCCCCAGAGCTAGCATGCATGAGTTTCCCCCCAGAGCTAGCTTGCATGAGTTTCCCCCCAGAGCTAGCATGCATGAGTTTCCCCCCAGAGCTAGCATGCATGAGTTTCCCCCCAGAGCTAGCATGCATGAGTTTCCCCCCAGAGCTAGCATGCATGAGTTTCCCCCCAGAGCTAGCATGCATGAGTTTCCCCCCAGAGCTAGCATGCATGAGTTTCCCCCCAGAGCGAGCATGCATGAGTTTCCCCCCAGAGCGAGCATGCATGAGTTTCCCCCCAGAGCGAGCATGCATGGGTTTCCCCCCAGAGCGAGCATGCATGGGTTTCCCCCCAGAGCGAGCATGCATGGGTTTCCCCCCAGAGCGAGCATGCATGGGTTTCCCCCCAGAGCGAGCATGCATGGGTTTCCCCCCAGAGCGAGCATGCATGAGTTTCCCCCAAGAGCGAGCATGCATGAGTTTCCCCCCCAGAGCTAGCATGCATGAGTTTCCCCCCCAGAGCTAGCATGCATGAGTTTCCCCCAAGAGCGAGCATGCATGAGTTTCCCCCCAGAGCTAGCATGCATGAGTTTCCCCCCCAGAGCTAGCATGCATGAGTTTCCCCCCCAGAGCTAGCATGCATGAGTGCCCCCCCAGAGCGAGCATGCATGAGTTTCCCCCAGAGCGAGCATGCATGAGTTTCCCCCAGAGCGAGCATGCATGAGTTTCCCCCCAGAGCTAGCATGCATGAGTTTCCCCCCCAGAGCTAGCATGCATGAGTTTCCCCCCAGAGCTAGCATGCATGAGTTTCCCCCAGAGCGAGCATGCATGAGTTTCCCCCAGAGCGAGCATGCATGAGTTTCCCCCCCAGAGCTAGCATGCATGAGTTTCCCCCCCAGAGCTAGCATGCATGAGTTTCCCCCCCAGAGCTAGCATGCATGAGTTTCCCCCCAGAGCAAGCAGCTGCTCTGTGGGCACTTAACAAGGGGGAGGGGCCCAGAGTGCCGGTAGGGGACCAGAGAAGAGGGGGATTTGGGCTGCTCTGTGCAAAACCACTGCATGGAGAAGGTAAACGACACATGTTCATTATTTTAAAGTAAAACAAAGTAGGTTTAGAATCGCATTAATATTATCCTGAGCTCTGCAAATCATTTGTGCATCCACAGGCCTTGGTTTATAGTGCCGGTACAGCCCAGTTCTATAGAGGTTTTTATATTACAGATAGAATACTATATTGAATATAATCTGGCAATATTACAAATTGCTTGTCACTGTGTTCATTGCAGTATATGAACACTCCATAGAAACAGTGCTTCCCACTCATGGCACTGATGAGGACCAGCTAGTCTGAAGCAGCAGTGGGGCTTTTGTTCGGTTTATTTTCTGCTACTTGTCGGTGTTTATTGAGTTTTTTTCCTTTTTCCTATACAGACCCGCAACCCCTCCATCGCTGTGTACTACACCAACCGCGCTCTGTGCTACCTGAAGATGCAGCAGCTGGACAAGGCCCTGGCAGACTGCAAGCATGCTCTGGAGCTGGACTGCCAATCTGTGAAAGCTCACTTCTTCCTGGGGCAGTGCCAGATGGAAATGGAGAACTACGATGAGGCCATCGCCAATCTGCAGAGAGGTAAGTCTACACCGGGCCTCTCCTTTACAAGCTGTTACAAGACCTGACATGCAAGTATGACTAAACAGCCGGAGGGGCGAGGTTGCAAGAATAGTTCTTGGATGCCAAGTACACATCAGATTTCTGTGAGCATGTTAAAAGGGGAAAAAAAAAAAATATATGTTTTGTTTTAGATTTATGCTTAAAGGGGTTGTAAAGGGAAAAAATGTTTTCATAATAAACATCCTTTACCTGCAGACATTCCTCTTTTCACTTCCTCATTGTTCGTTTTTTGCTCAGAAGTTGCTCTATTTCTTCTCTGTTCTGTTCACTTCCTGTTTGTCTGATTGTTACTGACCACCATGATGGGAGGCTTTACTGCGGTGGTCAGTGACGTGCTCACCCCCTCCTGGGAACTACGGGCTAGATTCAGTAAGAGTTAGGCTGGCGTATCAGTAGATACGCCAACCTAACTCGGAATCTGCGCCGACCTAAGTTTAAGTGTATGCTCAAACAGAGATACACTTAAACCTATCTAAGATACGACGGCTTGCGCCGTCCTATCTTGGGGTGTAATTTTTAGGCTGACCGCTAGGTGGCGCTTCCATTGCGGTCGGCGTAGAATATGTAAATCACTAGATATGTAATTCACGAACGTACGCCCGGCTGACGCAGTACAGATACGCCGTTTACGTAACGCATTATCAGGCCTAAAGTTATTCCATCAAATAGATGGAATAGTAATGTTGAGTATGGCCGCCGTTCCCGCGTTGAAATTTGAAAATTTTACGTCGTTTGCGTAAGTCGTCCGTGAATCGGGTTTTACGTTCTTTACGTCCACGTCAAAATCAATAGGACCGCGCGGCGTACTTTGCCGCAATGCACACTGGGAAATGTAGGCGGACGGCGCATGCGCCATTCGTAAAATACGTCAATCACGTCAGGTCAAGCTCCATTAACATAAAACACGCCCCCTCAGCTAAATTTGAATTAGGGGCCATTACGCCCGCCCGATTTACGCTACGCCGCCGTAACTTAGCAGGCAAGTACTTTGTGAATCATGTACTTGCCTCGCTAACTTACGGCGGCGTAGTGTAAACACGATACGCTACGCCGCCGCAAAGTTAGGACGCCCTTTCTGAATCTACCCCTACATCTGTGCGGCAGGACGCTCTCTATGTGTTAGAGACTTCAAGGAGATGTGAATTACTGGGCGTGCCGCAATGCATACTGGGAAATGTAGTTCTTACATGAACGAGCGCCGCAAACCAGGAAGTGAATGAGAGAACAGAAACTAGAATGCCGGAGGTGATATAGATGAAGGAATTTATTGGTATTTACTCGTTTTTTAACAGAATCATTACACTATTCTGTCTGTCTACCTTGCAGACATTCATTTTAGGCAAACATCTTTTTTCCTTTACAACTCCTTTAATTTCCAATTTATCGCATTTCTCCAAATTTGGAAGGTTCTGGTGACAGGGTCTCTCCTTTTTTTTTTTTTTTTTTTTATTATTATATATACCTGTTTACTTAGCTGCTATGCCTTAGGGTCTGTAGACATTTGCTTTACCACAGGGAAGGGTCAGATAGAATTGTCTTTGATTAGATCTCTGCAGCACTAAAGAATGTTTGAAGAACCTTTCTCTGTAATATTTATTTTTATTTTTTTCCTTTTTAAGGAGCACCTCCCTAAGATCATTGCTGCTCTATATAGGGAACAAAATGAAGTAGTTGCCATAAGCCCCATAAGAGTGTTAGGTGGAATCGGCCGGTTCAATAGAAACCAGCCAACATTCGGTCTGTGTGCACTGCAGCCGGTCCGACAGAAGCCGACCAATTGGAAGGGGCATGACTAAAAAAGGTCTGCCGATCAGCTCCCGGAGTGTTCTGGTGGTGGTGGGGGGCGTCCCCCCTGTCACAACACAATAGCACAGAATGGAAGATCGCTGTACTAACGTCGGATTGTTGGTACAGCTGCTCCAACCTGAGCTGTCAGCTTTTAGCTTTTCCTTCGTTCAGCCTGCTGGGTTGAAGAAAAAAATAAATAAACTGTCAGTGTGTACCAGGCTATAGGTAGTTCTTCCAAAGAATCATCAGATCAGCTTTTGTTCCTGTTGTCGTCATTCAGGCTGATAAGGCCACACAACACAATGGGGGAGATTTACTAAAAGGAATGCACACAGAATCTGGTACAGCTGTTCATCAAACGCAGCAAACTGGCAAAAGTAGCGCAGGAACTACTTTTGCCAATCGGTGTGGTGCCGCAACATCGGTGTCGCACTGATTGGAACAGTGCCATTGCTGCTGATAGGCGGCATTTTGTCATGCAATTTGATCTTTCAAATCGCATTACAAATCGGCACCGATGTGAACCCCGGCTAATACAACCTAGAACAGGGATATGCAATTAGCCGACCTCTAGCTGTTGCAAAACTACAAGTCCCATCATGCCTCTGCCTCTGGGTGTCATGCTTGTGGCCATCAGTCTTGCTATGCCTCATGGGACTTGTAGTTCTGCAACAGCCGGAGGTCTGCTAATGACATATCCCTGCCCTAGAAGCTGATTACTAGAAGTTACTGTGCACAGCTGCATGGGATTCTGTGTGCTCCCGTTTTAGTAAATCTCCCCCGGTGTCTTAGTCTTTTGGGCTGTGTATGCTCAGCAGTTCTCTGCGGATTTAGTAATCTGTGATAAGTCCCGGTGATGGAGGAATGTTCCAGGAATTGTGTGTAGCGGCAGAGCAGCGTCTCTGTCTGGCAGGTTGTTTGTATTCTGTTACCAACAACAAGCTGACGGCATCACTAGAACCACTTATTCCATGTCGCTGCTGAATCATTTATACCTGCCTGACGGCCGCGTCCCGGGGGACTGCCTGACGGCCGCGTCCCGGGGGACTGCCTGACGGCCGCGTCCCGGGGGACTGCCTGACGGCCGCGTCCCGGTGGGCTGCCTGACGGCCGCGTCCCGGGGGACTGCCTGACGGCCGCGTCCCGGGGGACTGCCTGACGGCCGCGTCCCGGGGGACTGCCTGACGGCCGCGTCCCGGTGGGCTGCCTGACGGCCGGATCCTGGTGGGCTGCCTGCCGCTTAACTCTTTATATATTATCTGCAGTGCAAGCGATGATTATTCTGCTGGACTGTGACTGGAGGAATAATAACAACTGTGCAATAGGAGCTTATATCCTACAGCTCTAATAGTGCAATTATTTGGATGGCTGTGTGGATTGTGATGTGTAATCTGGTCTGCTTTGTAAAATTATGTAAAAAAAAAAACGACTTCCATGAAGATATAATAGACACAGAATAATGCATCTTTGTAATCATTAATACACCATTCAATGTCATTTTTAGAAGCAAGCCATTTAAGTACCTGGATTTGACTTGGTGTCGGCAGTACCTATGCAGTCTATACATCAAAAGTATGCTGCAATGCAAGGATCACGCTGATAGGTGGAGAGAGCAGAATGACAGTTGCCTCTGAAGCAGCCGGTCTGTACTGTATGATGGGATTAGATCCCTATATCTTAAGAAAGTGCATATGCTCTGTATAACGTCCTCCTCTGGACCACAGTGACCTGTGAGAGCTTTAAAGGGGTGTTCCAGTCTTTTTTTTTATGTTTATTAAGTCAGCAGCTACAAAAAGTGTAGCTGGTGGCTTTTAATAAACCTACACTCACCTGTTCCACGGTCCAGCGACGTGCCGCTGGGAGCTTCGTTCCGGTCCCCCCCTTCACCGCCGGCGCCTCCACTGCAACTGTGGGCACCCGACTGTGACAGCTTTCGGCCGGGTGCCCACAGCTTTCACGGCCGGGCACTCGCTGCGCATGTGCGAACGGCGCAGCTCTCCCTGATTGGACAGGCGATCGCCTGGGACCTGTCACGTGTCCCAGGCGATCGCCTACAGGGAGGGACCGCTAAAAGGCGATATGACGTATCGCTTTAGTGGTCCGTAGGAGGAAGTGGGATAGGAAGCGTTTATCGATTGGTTTGCGCAAAATTTATAGCGTTTACAAAATAGGGGATAGTTTTATTGCATTTTTATTAATTATTTTTTTACTAATAATGGCGGCGATCAGCGTTTTTTTTTGTCTGTGACATTATGGCGGACACTTCGGACAATTTTGACACATTTTTGGGACCATTGTCATTTTCTGAGCAAATTATGCTATAAAAATGCATTGTTTACTGTGAAAATGACAATTACAGTTTGGGAGTTAACCACACGGGGGCGCTGAAGGAGTTAAGTGTGACCTCATCTGTGTTTCTAACTGTAGGGGGGGGGGTGTGGCTGTAGGTCTGACGTCATTGATTGTGGTTTCCTATATTAGGGATCACACGATCGATGACGGCGCCACAGTGAAGAACGGGGAAGCTGTGTTTACACACAGCTCTCCCCGTTCTTCAGCTCCGGGGACTCCAGCGGCAATCGGGTCGGCGAGTCCCACGGCTGGGCATTTAACAATCACGTACTGGTACGTGATTGTGCCCAGCCGTGCCATTCTGCCGACGTATATCGGCGTTAGGTGGTCCTTAAGTGGTTAAGGTGGCCTCGGTAGGGGCATTACAGCCTGACAATGAGACCGAAGAGCAGGCTGCCTATGTGAGTTAGAATAGAGATTAGGCAGCTTTGATTGGGTTGTCCCTGCAGCCTGACCTGGAGACAGAAGATAGGGCAGCCTCTCTGGGGGGCCTTACAGCACAGTTCAGAAATGAGTATGCTACAGATGCCCTCAGTTGTCCTGGTTGTCTTTATAATTGAGCAATAAATATACAGTGAAAAATCGTCTTTTTTACCTTTTTCAGCTTATAACCTGGCCAAGGAGCAAAGGCTGAACTTTGGGGACGACATCCCGAGTGCTCTAAGGATTGCCAAGAAGAAGCGCTGGAACAACATAGAGGAGCGAAGGATCAACCAGGAGAACGAGCTGCATGCCTATCTCACCAAACTCATCCTGGCTGAGAAGGAAAGGTGAGCGTCTGGCTTCTTACAGGAGAATAACGAATGCAGCCACCACATCTAGGGATTGGTAAGCTGCAATATGTAAAAGTTTTGGGTTTATTACCACCCATAGGAACGCGATTGGAGGTAAGTATGTGATCAGTTGGGCTGCATTTAGGGGGTGGGGCTATGACTTAATGTTGTTTAACCACTTGCTTACTGGGCACATATACCCCCCTCCTGCCCAGGTGAAATTTCAGCTTTCGGCACTGCGTCACTTTAACTAACAATTGCGCGGTCGTGCGACGTGGCTCCCAAACAAAATTGAAGTCCTTTTTTTCCCACAAGTAGAGCTTTCTTTTGGTGGTATTTGATCGCCTGTGCGTTTTTTTTATTTTTTGCGCTATAAACAAAAAAGAGCGACAATTTTGAAAAAAAAAAATACAATATTTTTTACTTGTTGCTATAATAAATATCCCGATTTTTAAAAAAAAACACATTTTTTTTTCTCAGTTTAGGCCGATACGTATTCTTTTACATATTTTTGGTAAAAAAAAAAATCGCAATAAGCGACTGGTTTGCGCAAAAGTTTTAGCGCCTACAAAATAGGGGACAGAATTATTATTTTTTACTAGAAATGGCGGCGATCTGCGATTTTTATTGGGACTGCGACGTTATGGCGGACACATCGGACACTTTTGACACATCTTTTGGCGCCATTCACATTTATACTGCGATCAGTGCTATAAATATGCACTAATTACAGTATAAATGTGACTGGCATTGAAGGGGTTGACACTAGGGGGTGAGGAAGGGGTTAAATGTATTCCCTGCATTGTGTTCTAACTGTAGGTGGAGGGGGGGTGACTGGGGGGGGGGGGGGGGGTGACCGATCTATGTCCCTATGTACAAGGGACACAGATCGGTCTCCTCTCCAGAGACAGGACGCTGTCTCTGTGTAAAACGGCAATGAGAGATGATCTCATATGTTTACATATGAGATCATCTCTCATTGGCCGCACAGATCGCATCGCAAACGGCCACTCTGATTGGCCTTACCCCGCGATCTGTAATTGGCTGTGTCCAAGGGACACGGCCAACACAGAGTTTCCCCGCTGCGCGCTCTGGAGCGCGCGCGGGGAACGCCCAAAGGGGCGGACGTCAATTGACGTCCAGTTGGATTTTCAGGTCCGCGCTGTAGCCGTCATTCGGCTATAGCGCGGGTCTGAAGTAGTTAAACAGTTGCGTGAAATTGGAGTTTGGCCTGTAGAGTTTCTGTAAATGATGTAATTTTATTTTTAGGGAACTTGAAGAAACAAAACGGAAACAGGAGGAGAATGTGGAGGAGAACAGGAGCCGGGTTCAGCTGTCTTGTGTGGCCAACAAACATGTGAGTACAATAATGAAAATCAATATAGACTTGTGTGTATGAATATCACCGCAGAAGTACAACAATGCGTCTCGCACCTAACTACACAATTTACAAAGGTATGAAGTGAACAAAATTCCCCAAGACGTAGTATAAACTCAAATACAAATACTCCGTAACACTGATATGTATCACAGATACCGAACAATGCACATGGTGCAGTCCAAGTCCTTAATTACCGTATTTATCGGGGTTTTGCGCGCTCCGGCGTATAGCGCGCACCCCTAAAGTGGACCCGCATTCCTGTGGAAAAAAGATTTTTGTACTTACAGTTTTGGTGTCTTGCGCGGCGTCCATCGGCGGCCTCGTCGGGTCCGGCGTCCGTCTGCGGCTTTGGGTGTCCTCTTCGTCGGGTCCGGCGAAATATGGGTGCGCGATATACGCCGATACCCGTGCCGAGTTTGAATACTGCGCCGGCATATACCGAGCGCAGTACACTCGTGGATAGTCGGGCAGGCTCTGCTACTCTCGCACTCACGTCCTGTACGTCCAGGACGTGAGCGCGAGAGTAGCCGAGCCTGCCCGACTATACACGAGTGTACTGCGCTCGGTATATGCCGGCGCAGTATTCAAACTCGGCGCGGGTATCGGCGTATATCGCGCACCCACGATTTTGCCCTGATTTTCAAGGCAAAAAAGTGTGCGGTATACGCCGATAAATACGGTATGCTAATCGACATCAAAAACAGCAAATATAGCGCCGTCCAAATTTTCAAAATACGCTTGATCAAGAAAACCCTATTGAAAAAAGCCCATATATCCGAATCTAGTAACCACATGACTTCAGAAAAGGAGTGGGAGTGGGAATTAAAAAAAAGAATGCCCGTCTCCAGGCTAGTGCATGAGCTATGTAAATAACCTGTCACTCAAAGCAAGGGAGCGGAACAGACTAAGGTTTTTCTCTAAGTCCGTTTTTATTTCACTGAACAATAAAAGAGGATTGCTCAGAGCTGGATTAACTCTGTGTGGCAAGACTGGGCACAGATGGTAGGAAATCTTATACTCTACATTGTGACATAAAAGAAAAAAAATCGGGTTTACATCCACTTTTTAAAGATGAACTCCAGACAAGGTATAAAAACTGAAAAACAGACTTGGAAAAAAAAAAGTGCTTGGAAGCGTATCCTTCCAATGATTTCTCATGGTTTGCCTGAGGATTACACCCGTGTCATGTAATAAATGTTCTGTGAATTAGGTGCAGTTCTATTTTAAGCTTCTCCAGTGCAGAGACTGGTGGGACTGGTTTGATCTACCTTGTAATAAGTCAGCACCACATTACAGAAAAAAAACAATTTCTGCTTGTTTTTTTTTTATTGTGCAGGATAAGTATTTGGCAGAGATGGATGAGCTATTTTCTCAAGTAGATGAAAAGCGCAAGGTGAGTGATCCTATATGAATACAGACAATGGTTCATTTCATTTTATTTAAATGGCTACCATTTAAAGGATAAGTTCACTTTAAAGCACTGCGTCGCTTTAACTGACAATTGCGCGGTCGTGCGGCGTGGCTCCCAAACAAAATTGTTGTCCTGTTTTCCCCACAAATAGATCTTTCTTTTGGTGGTATTTGATCACCTTCTTTTTTTTTTTTTTTTTTTTTCTTTGCGCTATAAAAGAGCGACAATTTTGAAAAAAAAAACACTATTTTTTGCTATAATAAATATCCAATAAGAAAAAAAACTTTTCTCAGTTTAGGCCGATACGTATTCTTCTACATATTTTTGGTAAAAAAATCGCAATAAGCGTTTATTGATCGGTTTGCACAAAAGTTATAGCGTCTACAAAATAGGGGATAGAATTATGACTTTTTTTTATAATTTTTTTTTACTAGTAATGGCGGCGATCTGCGATTTTTGTCAGGACTGCGATATTACATCGGACACTTTTGACACATTTTTGGGACCATTCACATTTATACAGTGAACAGTACTATAAATATGCACTGATTACTGTATAAATGTGACTGGCAGCGAAGGGGTTAACACTTGGGGGCGATCAAGGGGTTAAATGTGTGCCCTGCTAGGTGATTCTTACTGTGGGTGGAGGGCACTGACTGGGGGAGGTGACCGATGGTTGTCCCGATGTACAAGGGATACAGCATCGGTCTCCTCTCCCTGACAGGATGTGGATCTCTGTGTCTACACACAGAGATCCACGTGCCTGGCTCTGTGACTGCCGATCGCGGGTACCAGGAGGACATCGTGGCCGCCAGGCACATAGCATCGGCACCCGAGTGACGCGGCGGGCACGTGCGCCCCACCAGTGGCCAGGAGGAGCCGAGTACGTCGGCCCTGTAGAGACACCTTGTGGCCGTGATTTGTCAGTGGCCCGGGTCTCTAGTGGTTAATCATAGACTCAGTATAACATGTAAGAGGTTTCTTTCTTCTTGTTGTACCTACTTTATTCATAGCCATTAATAAAGACGTTCTGTTGTATTGATCATACGTTCTCAGCAACCAGCTGGCCGCACACCTGTTGTAAGTGTGGGCCGACCTAAAGTCGTGGCCAGGGCCGGCCTTAGGTGTTCAGGCGCCCTGTGCGAGCTAATCCTGTGGCGCCCCCCCCCCCCCCATCTTCACCCCTCGCCCCCAAGACATGTGCAATTTGCTGCCCCCCATTGGTACCATCGGGTCCCATGTGATCATGTGAGTAACTGACTGCGACTTACATTCTGCGAGCTGTGATGGCCGCACAGCGCCCCTGTTGCCCATGGCGCCCTGTGCGGCCGCACAACTCGCACACCCCAAAGGCTGGCCCTGGTCGTGGCTTGTACTGTCTTGAAATCCGACGTACTTTCCCACCAGACATTGTTCTAGTTTGTAAATTTTCTTTATTAAAAGCAAAGACATTGAAACAGAAAAGCCACACAGGGTGCTGGTTATAGATGGATTGACATGGCGTGCATTCCTTGTATGAAGACTGAAACGTGTCCTGTGTGTGTATTTAGTCAGGGATTGTGCGGCTGGGTCATTTACTAAATATCCTGTACTTGTGTCCTTGCATAGAAGCGGGACATCCCGGATTACCTGTGTGGGAAGATCAGCTTTGAGCTGATGAGAGAGCCGTGTATAACACCCAGTGGGATCACCTACGACAGAAAGGACATAGAGGAGCACTTGCAGGTAATATATCCTTTTTCAAATACTGGATTACGTTACCGGGAAATGAATAGTAAAGACTGCAGCATGTTTCCATAGCAGCCGGTTACAAAACAGAACACGGCCTAATTAAAAAAAATCAAAATACTGTTTTAAAATGAGGAGCTGCCAATTAAATGGTTTTGGTTGGCTGCTTGCTCTCCATGTATAAGATATTACCCAAAACACCTTGAATAGCCCCAATTCTTCCATCTGTATGTATAATTAAAATGGAGCTTCACCCAAAAAGGGACGTTCTACTATTCCTCTATATATGTCAAAATTGGCATATTTTTGGAGTGGGGGAACCTGTCAAAACCAGGTTTCCGCTCTGACTGCTTAGACCAAGGATCCTCAAACTATGGCCCTCCAGCTGTTGCAGAACTACACATCCCATGAGGTATTGTAAAACTCTGACATTCACAGACATGACTAAGCATGATGGGAATTGTAGTTCATGATCAACTGGAGGGCTGTAGTTTGAAGACCCCTGGCTTAGGCAATCGGAGCAGAAGTTCACCTCCTCCCTCCTGTCCCTGCAGTCTCTTGGGTCCCAAGAGACTGTGGGACCATTTGCAAGGCACAGCGGTACAGCTGCACGATTAATCGCGATCTCGATTCTCCCCGCCCGCAATCTCCCCGCGATTCTTCTGTTTCACGGCCGGTTCCACGTAACCAGCGTGGAACGCAAATGGCGCCGATATCGGAACCGACGTCAGCAGCCTGCGCCGCTGGATGAATGCCTGGGCTTCTCTTGCAGATCTGTACAACTGTAGTGTGTATCCATGCGCCACCCAGTGGTTGCTGGCGGTACTGCTTCTGATGTAAAAAAAAAGAGACCAGTGATAGGTCTATAATGTTAAAGACCATATAACTCCTATAAAAAGGCAGAATCAAAGTTTGGTCTTTAACATTATAGACAGGTCTGTTTTTTATATATTCATATTTTCAGATAAATCGCAGGTTTATTTATTTGGGGGGGGGGGGGGGTCTGGCATTCAGTTTTTGAGATTTGTGATCTTTAGTCTAAGCAAAAGAATTGTGATTCTCATTTTGGGGTTAGTTGTTGGAGTCGGCTGAATGTTGAGACTAAGGGAGAGGTGGAGAGGGGTGCTGCTGCCCGGAGAGGCACAGGATCTGGTGGAAGAGTGCTGTCCCCCTCTGTGCTGCCAACTGCTGAGACATGGTAGGGGGCTGCAGCTGCAGGAGAGGTGAGAGGGCCACATGAAATGGCTTGGGGAGGGGGCTGGGTTTGGCCCCCGAAGCCTTGTTTTTGCCAAAAATAATACACCACGTGTCAGACTTCAGGGTATAAGCCAGTGATGGCAAACCTTGGCACCCCTGATGTTTTGGAACTACATTTCCCATGATGCTAATGCACTCTGCAGTGTATTTGAGCTTCATTGGAAATGCATTTCCAAAACATCTGGGGTGCCGAGGTTCCCCATCACTGGTATAGGCTAATAGAAACTTGCAATATTTCTGCTTATTTCCTCCTACAGAGAGTCGGCCATTTTGACCCTGTGACCCGGAGCCCCCTGACCCAAGACCAGCTGATCCCAAACCTAGCCATGAAAGAGGTTATCGATGCCTTCATATCAGAGAACGGTTGGGTGGAAGACTACTGAAATGGCGGATGATCTCATCGGTCTGAACCTACAATGTTTCAGCTCCAGGCTGCTCCCCTTGTCCCCCCCCCCCCCCCCCTCATCCCGCCGCGTTTCATAACGTGCCTGTTCTGCCTCCATGCCTTACTCATCTCATCCACGTGTCCAGTGTCTCCTGCTACATCCATCCGCTAGAAAACCAGACAGGCCAAAAGTTTCCCTGTACGAGAGCTGCTATTTTGTCTTGTCCATCTGTACTTCTGGCCGGTTCGCAGGTCCGGTCCCACTACAGCAGTATGTATATCGCCCCCTTCTGGTCTACGCAGATGGAATGATAGATTTGCAGTTCCTAGAGCTGAAACAGAAGCTTTGACCTTTTTAGAGATCTCTGAAGAAGTCTGTAGCATTATCAGACTTGCTAAAACCTACAGTGCTGCTTGAAGAGCATGGAGACTTGAAGCGCAGTCATATGAATAAAGCTGCCATTGAGTTCACTGCATTGTGCAGGAAAAGTCCCCATAGGTATGATAGCAGAAAAAGGATTGTCAATCCCCCTTCGAAATGTAGAAATATGACTGACTCCATGCCCTATTTTATTTTATTGACTCATTTTCAGTGTTATGTGGCTCTGTCATGTAGTTTTCCGCGTGGAGTACCGGTTAGCGGTGGCGCCGCAGCCCTATTTACAATCCGAGGACTCCGCTGTAGGAAAATGCACAGACCCCCATTCTCACCGACCTCATATTAACCTTCAGTAACCGTTTAACTACCAGATTCGGCACTGACGTGGTGCAAAGGACAACCAAAACGTTCTACTTCTGGCTTGTGTTTTGATTGGTTAACCCCTTGTTGTGACATCCAGCGTGGCCGACGAGTTGCATGATTTTACGCCAATATTTTTTTTTCGTCTAACCATTTTCTAACAGCCTTTCACATTGTGCGGAACCCTCCTGGAGAAAGGCCAAAAATGGCTGAGGACAAGCTACCGTTACCAGCCGTAACTTCAACTACTAACCCCCTATTGAGCCCCCTACTGATAATCGTGCTGAATAGAGTGGGCATCCCAAAGAATTGGATATTATTATGTTTCCCCCCCCCGTTGAACTTTTTTGCTTTCTTTGTGTATATAGCCGATGTAAATATATTCTGGCGTCTCCTGTGCGTGTGTGGCCACTGACTGACTCTCGTAGAAGACACTTGACGGTGTGGCACCTCTTCTGTGAATGCACAGTGCGTACATTAAAAAAAGAGTTAATGCCGTTGCGGCTTGTGAATTCTTTCTAGCTAACGACAGGGAACTGGGTTCACCTTGGAAAGCTGCTTTATTTAGCTGATGTTGTGTCATGTGGATTCTTAAAGCAGAGCTTCATGCGGAGTTCTGCTGAAAAAAATATATCGTATTTTCCGGCGTATAAGACGACCTTTTGGATGCAAAAAAATGCATCCAAAGACGGGGTTGTCTTATACGCCGATGACCGTCTCCGTCAGGCTGCGGGCATCCATGGTTTAAAAGCCGCGCCGCCTCCTCAGACTGTTCCGTGATAGGCAGAACACAAATTTTCCCAGCAGGGCCTCTGTTCAGTGTTCCGCCTATCACGAATTCCTTCTCATCCTCGGGTGAGAGGACATCCGTGATAGGCGGAACACTGAACAGAGGCCTTGCTGGGAAAATTTGTGTTCTGCCTATCACGGAACAGTCTGAGGAGAAGGCGCAGCTTTTGAATCATGGATGCCTGCAGCCTGGAAGACAGAATCTGCAAAAAAAATAAGGTAGGGAGATCGTCTTGGCCGGCACAGTGAGGCAAGTAATGTAATGGCACAGTGGGGGCAAGTGATGGCACAGTGGGGGCAAGTAATGTAATGGCACAGTGGGGGCCAAGTGATAACACAGTGGGGGCCAAGTGATAACACAGTGGGGGCAAGTGATGGCACAGTGGGGGCAAGTGATGGCACAGTGGGGGCAAGTAATGTAATGGCACAGTGGGGGCAAGTGATGGCACAGTGGGGGCAAGTAATGTAATGGCACAGTGGGGGCCAAGTGATAACACAGTGGGGGCCAAGTGATAACACAGTGGGGGCAAGTGATGGCACAGTGGGGGCAAGTAATGTAATGGCACAGTGGGGGCAAGTAATGTAATGGCACAGTGAGATTTGAAAAAAAGCCTGTTTCTGTCAGCGGTTGTTCCGGCTACCCCTCAGCTTCCAGAAAGACTAGTAGGAAGGGGGTCGTCTTATACGGCGAGTATATCCCAAAACCAACATTTGTCCTGGAAAAATAGGGGGTCGTCTTATACGCCGGCAAAGTTGGCAGCTACAACTACTGCAGCTGCTGACTTTTAAAATAAGGACACCCGCGATGTCCTCATCCGAGGCCGACCCGTTCCCCTGGTTGCAGGCATCTGCATCTTCAGTAAGGGAATCGGGTAGTGACCTGCGGCTTCACAGCTTGGTTTCCTGCTGCGCATGCGCAAGTTGCGCATTCTGAGTGGCTCTCTGGGACCTGTGTGTCTCCCAGAAGACAGTGGGAGGGGGGGGTTGGGGTAGACAAATGTCGTGGTTTCTGTGGCGATCTTAAGCCGGAAGTGGAGGCAAATACCTGTATTA